>NC_136409.1:5000-7500 GCF_051521515.1 Lactuca serriola
TTTATCTTTTGATCCCACATCCCAAAAACTCCTTCCTTCAAGAAGATAAAACTTAACCCATTTCACCCACAAAGAATCTTGACCACTAATAAGCTTCCAGATTCTGCTTGAAAGAAAAGCAATGTTCCATTCTTTAAGATTTTTCAACCCAAGACCACCATACATCTTTGGCTTACAGATTTCATTCCATGAGACCTTGGCAACTCCCTTACGACTTTGCCCATTACTCCAAAGAAAATTCCTCATGATTTTTTCAACTTCTTTAATTATACCTTTCGGTAATAACACCACTGAAGCCCAATATACAGGAAGAGAAGCAAGCACAACATAAGATAGAGACTTATTTTTCCAATCATTGACTCTATTCTTCACTTTATCTATAAGACCCTTGCAATCTCTATTAAATAACTTAGTAGAGACCAAAGGAATCCCAAGATATTTCATAGGAAGCTTACCTTCAACAAAAGGAAGAATCCTCAAAATTTTCCTTTTAAAAGGATCCTTGACATTCCCAAAAAAGATGTGACTTTTAGATAAATTGGGCACAAGACCTGCTGAATTAGCAAACTCATCCATAGCCTTCTTGATTACTTTTATCGACCCAGAGTTTCCATGACAAAAAACCATCAGATCATCAACAAAACACAAGTGAGTGAGCTTCTGTTCTTTACATCTCCAATGGTATTTGAATTCGTTACTCTCCCTTATACACCTTTTAAGCATGAGGTTAAAAACCTCCATAACAAGGGTAAAAAGATAAGGGGACAAAGGACACCCTTGCCTATGACCTCTCTTTCCTTGGAAGAACCCATGAAAACTCCCATTTATATTGATCATAAAAGATGAAGTAGAAACACAATTCATAATCCAGGTTATCATAGAATCATGAAACCCAAACTCTTTCAATATACTTTGCAAAAAATTCCAATTGACCGTATCATACGCTTTTTGAATGTCAACTTTCATAGCACAACGAGCAAATCCCCTATCAATATGATAACCCTTGACGAGTTCTTGAGATAGAAGAATATTATCCAAAATTGAACGCCCTGGGATAAATGCCGACTGGTTATCCGAAACCAAACACCCAAGATGCTCTCTGATACGATTAACAATAACTTTGCTTATGCATTTATAAAGCACATTGCAACAGGAAATCGGCCGATAATCCCCAACCTTGCCTGGAGTAGGAACTTTAGGAACTAACGCAATAACAGTAGCATTGACTTCCTTCAAAAACTTTTTTGACAGAAAAAATTCCTTAACAGCAAAGCAAAAATCATCCCCCACTATCATCCAAGCTTTCTTAAAGAATTTGGAAGAAAAGCCATCAGGACCAGGTGCTTTATCATCATCAATATCAAAAAGCACAGCCTTAATTTCCTCATTTGTAACATCTTTAACCATATCAAGAGCTTGCTGATTATCAAGTTCTCTGGAAACAGATTATCCGGGTTAAAAATGGGGACAACAGCATGTTCCACTCCAAGAAATTCACCAAAATAGTCAACAATTACTTTAAAAGCCTCATCCCCTTCCTTCCAATTTCCATTTCCATCAAGAATTGTTTCAATTCTGTTTCTATTGATTTTCCCTTTTACTACTTTATGAAAATAAGCAGTATTTGAGTCTCCCTCCTTAAGCCACTGCATTTTAGCTCTTTGCTTTAAGTAACACTCTTCTTCCCAGCTTGCATTCAGAAAAGATTGGAGGTAAATTCCTTCTTCAAATCTCAATTCTTCATTACATGGGTCTTTATCAAGATTATTCTGAACCCGACATAACTCTTCTCTACACTTGAAAACTTTTTCTGCATAATTGCCATGAGATTTTAACAAATTCCTGAGAGGCTTCTTTAAAAGTTTCAATTTCTGAAAAAGCCGGAACATTCCAAACCCCTCAATTTCAGATTTCCAGACATTATCAACAATGGGAAGAAAATTATCTAACAGCACAAGGGAGTTAACAAACTTGAAAGGCCTAATCCTGAACTTCTTTTTAATTGGGAATTTGATAATCATAGGACTATGATCCGAATTCCTATAAGGCTGGAAATTAGCAAACACATTGGGATAATCTTCAATAAATTTAAGATTTCCCAGAACACGATCAAGTTTCTTCAAAACCCCTGAAACCCCATGCGGTCTTTGATTCCAAGTGTAATGTAAACCATTACGATTAATATCTTGGACTTCATTACGATTGATGCACTCGTTAAATTCCACCATGCCCCTCGATATTTTTGAATTACTAGCCATCGAGTCCACAAGTTCCCTAGTAACATTAAAGTCTCCAGCAATCAACCCGGATGACCAGCAACCGAACAATAGTGTTTTTCCAGAGAATCCCAAAGTTTTCTTCTGTCTATATAATAATTACAAGCATAGACAAAAGAACAAAACAACCTCTTATTCTCTTTAATGAAAAGGACTTGACAATGCATCACCTGACTATTAGCATCCAACGGCATGACAACAACTTCATCCGGATCCCATCCAAT